>NC_092368.1:11696242-11741641 GCF_030848805.1 Temnothorax longispinosus
AACGATAATTATTAAAAGTAACATTCCCATTTACAATAAATATTGGGATCCTCAATCAAACATTTTACACTATGAATACCGGCCTATGAGAATTTGGTAGACTGCATTAAAAAAACGGCCACAGAAAAATACTTTGCGAGGAGAGCAGAGACGGCAAAGTTGGTCCCAGAAATGTTACTTATAAGGGTACTCCTGCCCCATGGTGGAATGCGAAGTGCACCGAGGCAGTTAAAGAACGCAAAACAGCCTTGGAGGTTTTTAAGCAGGACCCTTCCAGAGATACCTATCAAGCGCTTAAACGTCAAAATAGAGGATGCAGGCGTATTCTTTTTAAGCAAAAAAGGAATGGATGGCGCTCCTTCTTCACGAACTTCAATTCTAAAACTCTTACCTCAGAAATATGGCGACTGGTTAGAGCCTTCAAAAATAAAGACAAAAGCGCTTTCACGGACCACAAAATCCTCGAGTCCTCGCAACAGACAGCGATCGACAAGTTGTGCCCACCTTCCTGCTCTCCACCACCAGCTCCTCTGCTGCGTGACATGCAAAAAGAGGATGAAGCTTTTCCAAACATACAGTTCTGGATGGATCAACCTTTGTCCATGAACGAGCTCAAATCGGCCCTGACATCTACAAAAGCGTCTTCATCCCCGGGTTTAGATCAGGTGAATTACGCGATTATAAAGACTCTCCCTGAAAGCTTCATAGCTCACTTATTGGACATCTTCAACAAATTCATCGCTAAAGGCACTTTCCCGGACAATTGGAGGGAATCGCTGGTTGTCTTAATTCCCAAATCAAACTCGATTGGCGTTCGCCCAATCTCACTATTGTCCTGTTTACTTAAAACACTGGAAAAATGTGTTTATAATAGATTACGTTGGCATCTCAAAGCCAATGATATATTTTCAGAATCTCAATTTGGCTTCCGCAGTTTTAGATCGTGCAGCGACAGCCTAGCAATACTTTCAAATGTCATCCATCTCGGATTCATTAACGGCAAGTTCACCGTTTATGTGTTCCTGGACATCGCGGGGGCATTCGACAAGTTAGGTCCTCTTTCAGAAATACTGAAAGAGGACCTCAAGGAAGCTGGCGTTCCGGCGAGCATAAGCTGCTTTATAGGCAACTTGCTGCGTAACAGGAAAATCTTCTTCTCTCGTGAAGGCAATATACAGGGCCCTTATAACACCCACAAAGGTGCTCCGCAGGGATCCATACTTAGTCCTCCGCTCTTTAACCTCTATGTCAAGGACTCTAGACGACAGTTAAAACCAGGAGTGTACTTCCTAGAATATGCAGATGACATAGTCGTCTATACCACCCACAAATCTATTGAAGAAGCGTATCGGCTGATAGAAGGCTTCTTAGGGGCATTGAATCGCTATCTGCGCGCTAGGGGCCTTGATCTGGTCCCCGCTAAGTCCCGCTGTATGGTGTTTACGCGAAAATGAGTATATCGTCTTCCTAAACCTAACATAATGATAGACGGTATCGCCGTACCAATGGCAAGGGAACACAGGTTTCTAGGCGTCATCATAGACAATAAGATGAGCGGTAAGGCTCATATGAAATATCTACTCAACAAGGGCAGAATAATTTTTGGTATACTAATGGTTTTAGCGGGCACCAAGTGTGAGGCGCCCACCCGCAACTATTACTCTCGCTGTATCGCGCAGTATTTAGAGGTGCCATAGAGTATGGCTGCGTCGTCTTTAAATATAAAGGCAGTAAGCAGCTCTTCCTTGCCATCCAACACCTACAATGGAAGCTGTTAAGGTGTGCTATAGACTACCGTATGTTTACGCCTATAAATGTAATTCTAGATGAGACTAAAGAGCCTCCACTGTGTTATCGTTTTGCATACCTTATCCATAATTATTTGGTCAAAAGCTTCTCTTGCAGCTTTAACCCAGTTATAGAAAGCCTGGAAAGCGTATAGTTCAGCACGATCGGCACTGTTAAGAGAGCCAAAGCATGCCTCATGATCCCACTTTTTCGGTCTTTCCTTGCAGTCAAAAACATACGAGGAGTTATGCATCGCTCAGTTGCACTTCCCTATTTTACTTTCCCTTTCTTTTCACTCATTAATTAACCTGAATTATTACAGTTCTCTCACCCGAACATTGACTCTATCTCCGCGCATGAAGCAAACTTGCATTTTAGGGAATTATTTGCGGAATATACGCTTGGAACAATCACTTTCTACACTGACGGTTCTAAGATTGATTCTTCAAGAGCGGTGGGTGCCAGTGTTTACTCACCGGACTTACCCATTGAAATTCGTTGCAGGCTCCCTCCCGATGCTTCCATCTTTTCGGCGGAGGCCTGGGCAATTTATGAAGGTCTCTTTGTCATTCATCAACTCCAAATTCCTTTTCAGCTATCATATTTTCCGATTGTAAAAGCGTTCTAAAGACTATCACTTCGCATAACATCACACACAATAATTACATTATTACACTCATTCGCAATATGCCAGCAGTCACTGCGGGCTCTAGGACATAAAATCTAACTTCAAGGTACCTAGGTACCATACACGAATCTCTATCACGGGTCTAAAACCATTCTAGATGATAACTACAAAGCTTATTTAGAAGACGCGGCCTACACTAAAGGAAACTTTCACTACACCCATTATCATACTGATAATCTCAAGCCTTGGTACTACCGGCTAATGCTCAGCAGAGCACAAATAGTCACTATTAATCGCCTTCGCAGCGGTCACTATAATCTGAACCTTAGTCTATTTCGCAAAAATATTGTCGATTCACCAGGGTGCCCTTGTGGGGACCCCTACCAAGATGCAAATCATGTAATCTTTAGATGTGAATTAACCCAGGCCAAACCCCCCCCCAAGTATCTCCGGGAAAAGTTCCCAACCCGTCCTATGGACATATTCCCCCTTATCAAGAACCCAACTCCTAAGTTATGTCGTTTGCTTCTCTCTTATTTTAACTCCTGTGAACTCTACATTTAAATTTTCTGCCTTGCTCACCCCCCCCCCCCTCAAAGCGTAATCATGGCTTGGGCCACCTGCTGAGCACATATTACGTCGAATTGAATAATGGCCGATACTATCCGTGAAGGAACTTTTGTGCCATAAACCAGAAGAAGAAGAAGAAGAATGAAAAGAGGCAGGAGCCAAGAAATATAAGAAGAAGAAGCCCGCCTATGCGCAGAACCACTCTCAATCTCTCGTTGGACGAAGTATAATTCATATTGTAATTGTTTATAATTCAAGAAATTAAAAAAACTTTATTCATCTATAATCAAGATTATTAAGAGAAATTATACAAAATAATTATAATAATAAGTATATATTTACAACAATTCCTATTTGATTATGTCTTGATATATTTGTCTTCAAATTCGTATAACTTCAAATCATGTTCTGCCATGGAATATGTCTAAAATATGATATTTTTTATTATTATTATATGGCTGCGTTCGGGGAGCGCGCTATTAGCGCTATTGCATCATTCTATCTTAACCCTCAGTTACCTTACGTTTTTACACCCCGATATTACCTCACCAGGGTCTGAGAGACCCCTGCCGTTTTCTCTAGCTTGTATCTTTAAGACAAATGCATCAATTTGAAGTTTTTTTTTTTTATAATCAATGCGTCTTTTAAAGATCTACAAGACTGTGCAAGTTAGATTATTCCAAGTTAAAAAATGTAAATGTTATTTAAGGGGAGATATACACCTAGCATGGTCGAAAAAATCGATTTTTTTTTTGCATTTTCTTGAAGCTTGAGGTCTCAAGAATATCTGGTTAAACTTGCAAGTCAATATCTCGATAAATAACGAAGTTACAGCCGAGAGAGTGAACCGTCTCCAAGAGCGCGCGGGGCCTTCGGGACAAAAATGATGTTCAGGCTTGCTGTCTGTTGAGCCGTAATGGTAGAATGTTGCCCATATCGCTTTCTTCATGTCATCCTTGGAGTTATTGTTTCTACGAATGGCTACGGATACACACAAAACAGCAATGAGAGCTTCAACCAACTTATTTGGAAGATAGCTCCAAAAACGATGCACAGCGGGGCCAAAATCGTTAACATTGCTGCATTTTTTGCAACATGCACGTTCAACAATGGTGTCACATCATTGTTAGAAATCATGAACGCGTTAGGAATATCGGTCGGATCGGGCGCGCACTTGTACGCTGCGCAAGAAGACGAAACTCGCATAGCGAAAGCCGAGCTGCAAGCGCAAGAACAGACTAAAGAAGGTCGAATACGGCGCTGACAACAAAATTTAGAAAATATGAACATTCCGTTGACCGCAGAAGACTTACACTATGGAGCTGGTATCGATGATTCCATGTAAGTTGACAAATTTCATGATTTATTCATTCCCAAATTTTCAAACGCGTTTTTCTCAAAACCACGTTTTTCAAATCGGTACCCAAAATTTCTCGAAAACCAATGAACCGATTGCCTTGAATTTTTTTGTGGTTATTCTATACATCATTATCTAGTACTTGTCATAGGATTTTTTTTTTTTCGTTGCTTAGTTTTTGTTTTATAGGCAAAATAATAACTAATTTTTGGTCAAAAAATCGCTATGTTATGTTCAAACGTCCGCCATTTTGTCATAAATCGATATTTTCAAAATCGGCTATGACAAGTACTAGATTATAGTATCTAATTTAATAATCTTTTTAATTTTTTTGTTTTAGATGATTTTTGAAGAAACGCCAGTGGGTACCGTTTACCCGGATTTTTTTACGGCGCTCCAAAGATTATACCACAACCTCGTCAATTTTTGATTTTTTTAAATAAAAAAAATTGGACATATTCCTGAATGTGTATACTTTTAGATAGAAAAACTCCCAATCCGAAATTTTAAATAATTTTCTTTAAAAAAATTCACAAAAATGACCTTTTTTTCGGCCTCCTAGGTGTATATCTCCCCTTAAAAAAAAAAAGGAAAACGTGTTTTTCTGAAAAAGCGAAAGATTGCTTTTTTTTCAAGTTGACGTACTGACTAAAAAAAGATACAAGGGTTTTATGAACGTTTTAAAAACCCTGCACGTTTTAACAATGTGCAGGGTCTCTCAGACCCAGGTGAGGTAACTGAGGGTTAATCGCTCATCGAGTGTAAAACAAGGATAGAATAAGCAAATAGCGCTAATAGCGCGCTCCCCAAATCCAGCCTATATATCATATAAATATATAAGCTGTTTTCTGTAATTGTACTATATTGCACTTTATGCACTCAAAATGAGACAAACATATAATTAAACATTGGCGAAAGCAAAAAAATGAGAAATACAAGACAAAATTATAAAGATCAAGTTTTGTAAGTAATACAATTAAAATAAAAAAAGATGGTAACTTGATGTATAACTATAATTATAATTCACGTACAGGGTGTCCCATATCTTAATGTCTATATGTTAAGGGTGTGTTATTGAAGTCATTTAGAGTTGAAATTGTTTAATAAACATATGTCCGTAAATGCTTTCTAACAGAACTACAACCATTGAAAGTTGATGTAAATATTTGAAAAAGGAAAGAAAAAGACATTTAATTTAACTTGTTTATTTACAAATGTATTGCAAATTCTGTTCAAAATTATCTCCTGTAGATTCAATACAAAGTCTAGCCCTGCGTAAAAGTGATCTAACAGCTCGCTCCACCATGCCATGAGAATTTCTTATTTGCGTTGCTGCATCCATAATTCTGTTCATCCCTATAGCGAGATTGTTTTGCACAAATGTAAACAATACCAGATTCAAAGAAAATGTAAATACTACCAGACAGACAGAAAATGTTTCAAATATTTAAATCAACTTTCAATGGTTGTAATTCTGTTAGGAAGCATTTATGGACATATATATGTTTATTAAACAATTTCAACTCTAAATGACTTCAATAACACACCCTTAATTATGAACCTCGAGTCATTGGTCATCCTATATAATAGATTAAATATATATATTTAATAACACTTACTCTTTTCCGGATAGGTTGCGAAATGCCCTTTAAATTATTGATATCCTCTGTTATCTATAATAAATATAAAATAGTACATTTTAAATTATGTATGAAATTGTTACAAAATTGAATTCAATAAGTTAAATATCTATAATTATATAAATTAATTTATAACTATTTAAATAATTATTATAATTATGTATATTAAATTATATCAATATATTATTTATAACATCATTTATAATTATATAAATACATGCAATTAAATATATTTTACTTGTATAATTGTCTTGGCTCCTGGGTACTCGCCGCTTCTATCCTTGTTTGATGACGTCAGAAGCGAAAAACGTTGAGAATTCTTATGTGCAAATAAAAAGTACCCAGGAGCCTTAAGCACATGCGTAACATTTGATAAATAAAAAAATGCGTTCTTTTTTATAAAATTGTCAAATATATAAATATTATAAATAGCAGCATTGAACTATGAATGCAGACTATGAAATAGGCAATAAAATTGTTATACCCAAAACTCCTTATACTCCGGTGATATGCTTTCTAAATACAATATTCTGTCTTCAATATTTTTCAATCTTTCGTAAATATCTTTAGGCACTGGTTTGTTAATTCCAATCATATGTTCTGTCGTGGAAATTCTGTCATCCAATATAGGGAAACAGCCCGAAATATTAGAGCTCGTATTATTCGTTACTGACTTGCGTAAAATTGATTGATCAATAGTTTGAGGTCCCCATACGTTTAATACTCTGTGAACTAAAAATAATTATAAATATATATATTAGAATTAATTATATTAGAATTAATTATTTAAGGCATTTAAGCGATCTTACGTATTTCTTTATGCATAAAAAAGAAAAAAATCAGACAAAATTAAGTACCTTATATATTTGAGATATCATGATGATTAAAAACTCACGAGGAGACTTACGGAAGTGTAACTCACCGATTTTAATGAAACTTGGCATACTTGTAGAACATCGAAAAATAATCGACACGTATTTTTTTATTTCGGCAATGGTGCGAGTTTAAGGGGAGGTAACCGTTCAGAGGCCCAAAAAATGCATGAATTTCAGGAATTTTTTTTATACAAAATAAATGAATTTGAAAAAAACTTTTAAGGGGTTTTATTCTTGTACTGTTACATAAGAAATTATTATTTTTTCATGTCAAAATAACGGCTCTTGCTTCCACGCCATGAAGCTACAAACGACGTGAGTTTATGCGCGCGAAGCGCTCCACAGCCTTGCCAGCTAATCTGAAACAAAAAACACAAAATTTATTAAACTAGACTAAATTTGGGAGGCCTTATGGTTTTCCGATTTTTAAAAAACCCCCGAAAAACAAAATGGCAGCTATTTGAAAAAAAAACCCATTTAACGGAAACAATGGTTTTTTTCCCAAATGGCTGCCATTTTGTTTTCCGGGGGTTTTTTAAAAATCGGAAAACCATAAGGCCCCCTAAATTTAGTCTAGTTTAATAAATTTTTTGTGTTTTTTGTTTCAGATTAGCTGGCAAGGCTGTGGAGCGCTTCGCGCGCATAAACTCACGTCGTTTGTAGCTTCATGGCGTGGAAGCAAGAGCCGTTATTTTGACATGAAAAAATAATAATTTCTTTGTAACAGTACAAGAATAAAACCCCTTAAAAGTTTTTTTCAAATTCATTTATTTTATATAAAAAAAAATTCCTGAAATTCATGCATTTTTTGGGCCTCTGAACGGTTACCTCCCCTTAAACTCGCACCATTGCCAAAATAAAAAAATACGTGTCAATTATTTTTCGATGTTCTACAAGTATGCCAAGTTTCATTAAAATCGGTGAGTTACACTTCCGTAAGTCTCCTCGTCAGTTAAGCAAATTAATTGTTAGACATAAAATTACAAATCTTGATGCTATAGAATGCAGGCCTGATCAACTTCGAGCTCTGGAGAGAGCGGAAAATAGGAGAAAGGGGTTCCTCCGCTGGATGAATTTGAGTATGCATGATTAACTTTAACCAGCGGAAGAATCTCTTTCTTCCACTCTCCATGGATGGAACAGGAGAAATATCATGGCTCTAGAGCTCAAAGTTGACCAGATCTGCTTCATATATCATAAAATTATACATCATATATTAATAAAGTAATGTTATACTTTTAATTATTTAGTTCGACTATAATTTAGATTTATGAAGAAATATTGAAAGTTAGCATTAGGTACCAATTATCATGGATCACAGCGTCAGAGACAAATAAATTTTATACAAACGGTTCTATGTACAACAAATCAAAATATATCCGTAAAAATTAATTAAAAGAATGTGAAATATTGACGAAATGAATAAAACATACGAACAAATATCAAATCGTGCAAGCGATAAAAGATTAAATTGCATATTATTTTACGTTGTTACCTTTTACATGACTTTTGGAATCTTTGCGTCGAATAAGAATGGCATCTACTCTTGCACAAGAATTCTCATTGCCACTTTTTTCACTGTGGATATATCAATTATAACAATTAATTAATTAATTACAATAATTGCAGTTTGTAATTACATTAATTATGTGTAAGTACTATAATTATATAATAAAAGCGATTGTTTAATACAGTCACACAAACAAATCTTTTATTTAAGTGTTAATGATGAACTGACCTATGGCGGCAAAATTCTTGTACATTCACAGTATTTACTTGGTGACGTTTTCTTTCAATAAACGACTTTATTCTATGGTTTAGTTCTGTCGAACTTGCTCGAATTTGTACAAGATTTTGATCGATGACGTCTTTATTTGGTATTTTTTCATTTATATCTGCAACTGTTTGAGCATCTTCTCTCTTCAAAACTGTAAATTTAGTAGCATTTTGCATTTCTAATTTGTTATCGTTAATTTATATGCTATGATAGTTATATTAACTGAATAAAGTAAACGTGTTGTATCTAGTTTTGTATCATTCCTAGCGCTATATTGTATATTTTGTAAGTATACACAATGTAATAAACAGGAGTTATTACACTTCCAGTTGAAGTTTATATTCATTTAATGAAGATATTAAATTGTAGAACAAGATATTTTTAAAAAATTATAAATATCCATATAGCCATATATATATATTAAAAATGTAACATTTCAAATTGTCTTATATTAAGGCTCCTGGGCTCTTTCCCGACCACGGTCTTAAGATCGTGTGCATGACTAGATTTCGCAAGAATTTTCAACGTGTCATTTCTCACTTCTGACGTCACATTCCAACATGGCCGCGACAAGTACCCAGGAGCCTTAAGGGGATCCTAAAGCCGTCTGTAATACCGACAATCGTACTTTTCGCTTTATTTTTTATTGGCTTTATGGATTTGAAAAAATCTTGCACAGAATTAAAGTATGTGCTCTACTCTGTGGACGACCACCGATTTTGTAACAAAATAAGTAAATAAGATAATAAACAAAAATCCACTTTAACAATATTTGCTTCGTATAAAAATTCTACAACTTGATGTTACTAAATGAGGGTGCAGGTCCATTCAATAAACATCAAGGAATATCATGCCGTTTGTAGAATTAGGCTGAGACTCCAAACAAAAAAGTTAAGCGAAAAGTACGATTACGTGAACGTAATGTACGTGATGACACCGGACCAGCAGTATTGTGTGTAGCGAGAGATGGCGCAGCAATCGAAACAAGGACAGATGCCTCTCGTTAGACAAGGACAGATACAGATATATGACATAGAAAACAGGATTAGAAATGTTGACATTACCGACATCGAGGAAGTTCGGGCTTCGCTTTAAGATCCCCTTAAGACTTATTAAAAATAAGACGCTAAAAGTAAAAAATACTGCAAGATTTATATAAAAAATAAGTATTCAATAAAAAGATGTCGAGAACTTACGGAAATCTACATTCAAGTAAAGAAGGTTGATAGATAAGATATTTTAAGAAAAATTTGAGTTAACAAGTCAATAGCCAAACGCAGATATCCGTGCAACGATATTTACCAAGGTTTAATATACCAATATTGAATCAACGGTACTAATAATTTATTGTAAATAACAAAACGTTTCAATTATATCTATTATTTTGAGATCTTCTTTAACGAAAATATAAATGTTATGAAAGAAATATGGCTATCACACGCTTTTGGGAAGATTACATACATTAAAAAAGTTCAGAATTGATAATAAAAAATATTATTTACTGTTCGTCCATTTACATTCTTTATTTTGCTTCCATTGTGGTTCTCCCGTTTCATACACTTCTTTTTTCCAAATAGGCACCGATGCTTTTAACGTGTTAATAGCATATTCTACTGCCCTCAGCGATTCTTCTCTATGGGGAGAGGAAACTGCTATTACAACGCTTGCTTTGGATATCGGCACTTCTCCAATACGATGATATATAGCAACGCCTTCTACATGCCATTGTAAACGAATTTTGTTGCAGATATTGGTCATCTCTTTTAAAGCCATTGATTCATAGGCTTCATATTCTAGCTTAATTACCTAAACAAATTTGAATAATTAATTTTAGATTTAAATACTAAGGAAGAGAATATTATTCAGAAATATTTTTCTTTAACTATTTTAGAAAAAAAATTTTTATTAACAATTTTTTATTAATTCCCAGATATAATATAATCTCAGACATTTATCACATATTTTTTTCCCTAATAGACAACTTTATCTCTTTTATATCTTTTTTTTAATATAAATAAATAATATAAATCACAATTGCTCAAAACAAAATATGGATCTTATTCATTTACTTTGTATTATAAAAGATATAATTTTTTTTTGTATGTTACACTTACTCTCATTATATTCTTGTTTATTTCAAAAAATTTGTTTTATGATCATTTTTCTAGGAGCAGCAGATCCCAAACAAACATTAAAAATCATTTTTTATGAATAAAAAAAGAGCAAGTTAGTAAAAAATCTTGTGAAAAAAGCTCTCAAATAAAACAAGAAAAATGTTTAGCATTTCTTTGTATCGCTCTTTTTTCAGTAAAACTATTAAAATCTGTTCTTAAACATTGTTGAGTAAAATTTCCATTAAATCAATATAAAATTAAGTAATGTGTGTAATGAGGATGAAATATATTTTTATTCTAAGCAAATCCAGCATTTACACACTGCATGTTAAAATTTATAAATAGCCCGTCATACAAATATTTGAAACTTCAATTTCTACAATATTCTTTACCTTTTTATTTTCAAAATTATCTCGAGTAATCCCTATAAAATTTGATATTGCTCCACAGTTAGGAAATGTTACTAACTCCATGATTTCTGCAACATTTAATTCCTCTTGCTGCAGCTTGACAAAATTCTTTGGTTTCTTCTCCATGTTATCCTAAAGTACAAATAATATAACAAGGTATTAATTTTATTTATTTCTTAACATATATTTTGGTTATTGATTTATATCAAATGCATAAACAAATATTTTGGAGGCAATGAGTTTTACTTATGGGCAAAAAGAACAAGCGTCTACTTAAGCAATATTACAGCAATATAAACATATGTAACAATAATACAGATATCTTTTTATATTAATTTAATTAATTTGTCATTGGACAAACCTCCGCTAAGTGGTGGAATAACTGCAATCTTATCCTTCTCCGATAATATAAGAATACTATTTGGAACAACAAATTCTTCGTTTACAGCTAATATTATTTGATTACGTATACTTTCTAATTCAAAAGTATAGATAATCTTGTCGAAGAGATCGGCAGAGGATAATTTTCTTGGTACACAAAACTCACGCTCCTTACATCCGGTTATTTCGCGGGCCTTCGCAAAAAATAAGATTGTTGTTTGTACTTGCGTATCGGTCTTATCCATTACAAAGCACAAATAACAGCATACCTCCTGAAATTATTTAGAGATATATTATACAATTATTATTATGTGTATTTATTACATTTTATTTACAATATATAGATCCTCACATATTATCCTCACAATTTATTAACTTGACAGTGTACAAATGTAATTAAAAATTCAAGTATTAAGCATAGATTAAGGAGGTTGATTGCTCAAATCAATATGAATGATAAGAATTAGTTCAAATTTATGGAGGATATTTGTCTATGGGAATCTGTCGTCCATGCCACAGTTGAAGACAATTGTCTGCATGGTTGTCGAGTAATTATAATTATTGAAGTTATACTCTTGTTTCTCTTACATGGCGACATAGCAAAAAGGTACGACACCTGTAATGTAACCGAGAATGTAACTCTCGAAAGGATATTAAAAATGATAAGAATTTAATGAAAATAGGTGCAAATAATTATTGACATATTTAGAAAAGACTTTTTCGAAGACTGAAATAATTTGTCTACATATAGTTATCAAGAAATTGTAAAAATAAAACAGGACCACATTTATTATTGCCACATTTTAACATGGATAATAGCGTATTTGAGTTTCAATTGTACAAACAACGATTTAAAACCTTAAGAAACAGCTAATTGAATGCATTCCACATATTTATTTGCTAAAATTCGTTTATTATTTCACGTGACAAAAACACACTTATAGGCTTTCGCTCTGCCGCGCCGCCTGCCCCGCAGCGGAACGTAAACCAACCTCCTATATATAATACAAGATTGATATAATATTGATTTTCAGAAATAATTCTGAAAGCATTTTGTAATAAATAAATATATATACGTATATATATATATAATATTAACTGAATATATAACAAACAGGTATAACTTTACATAGTCAAGTGTCTACAATTATAACACTTCAGATTGTTTACATATGTATCCAAAATATGTATAACAAGTACACTTTTATCTTTAATTGAAAAGAATTATCCTATTCCATATTATGTAGCAAGATTACTTATTTACTGACAACTGTAACAATAATAGGTAAGACAATAATTAGCAATTTTACTTTAATTTTATTAAATCAAAAAGCATGCTGTTTATAATTATACTGTATCGAGACATTAATAGCTACCTAGCTTTCAATCATCTTATGGCAAATCAGCAAAATATACAAGTACACTTTATACTTAAGCAAACTATCAATGGTTTGCCAGTAGACTAATAGTAGTTTTAAGTAAGGTAAAGTGCCTATTTCGGATCAGATCCTAATTCGGATCAAAAAATTTCAAATGCCTCTCTATCCGTCTGTATTTATCATATGTGGATTTTTCCTTTACTATCGTCTATAGTTATCCTTATAACATTATAATACAATTTAAAAATACCGCTGGTTGCTATTGGTAACCTTCGGCCGACTGATTAACACTATAACAGTGGCCTGCGAAACAGACGTTCGCGGCGCGACTAAAAAAGAAGGGAATTAGACATAGGTACATATTTATGCTTGTTTTGACGTAACTACTTGTTATTTTTAACTGAAATTTGGCATGCATTGAAGGTATGCACAATCTAATTTTCATGATAATTTGACCAAATTTTGCGTGTAGAAAATATGCGAAGGATAGTGAAAACTGCCAATTTGTAGCGTAAGCGGTGGTCTTATTCTAGCAAGATCGCCCTTGAGTACTGTTTACTCATTAAATTTATCTGTTCTATTGTGTGATATAGACGTTGACGACGTTGTAATAGTATATTTGATTAAATGTAGAATATTCTGGACCTTGCGTTTAACTTTTAAGTACTCAAGTCTAATTATTTAATCGTGTTTCTTTTGACAATGTAAGCTTCATTATTATATGTAAATGTCTATGGTCAATTTAGAGTATTAAATAGAAAATTTTCTTTCTCTAAAAGCACATCTTTTCAGTAATTATGTCGAACCTAGAGCAAGGTGTTAGTGCAGTAAAATTAAGTTATTCATAAATTATATATATATATATATATATATATATATATATGTGTTATTTTATCAGTTGATTTATGATTGTTATTAGCTCTATAAACCTTCAGTTAAGTTATATAACTTTAAATATGTGTAATATTAGTTTACTTGATTCTTTTCTAAAAAAAACTGGAGCTTGTGTATTTATGGTACAAGAGATTTGGTTAAGTACCATTTTTGTATTCAAATAGTAAAAAAAAAAAGTTAAAACATACTTTCAAGTGTCTAAATTTTGTATTTTTACCTTAAAATTCCACTATGTGAAAACTTTGATATTAATTTTGATCCACATTAGGTTCATGCACCTAATTCAGATCAGAAATGATATTTCAATGTTCGGATAATATTTCACGTTTGTGTGTTATATATCCACTATCGTTTACATCTATTTGTACACCACATACCTGAATTACAAGTCAATCTAAGACTGATCCGAAATAGGTGCACTAATCCTAATTCGGATCAAATTCAGAGTTCTGTAAAAAATTAAAATATCGAGATCTCAAGCAAGATGAATGAACCGTTTCTTCAGAAATTTCAAGCTAAGATTCCAACCTAAATTTTCATGCTTAATTGACTCATTAAATCATTATATTAACAAAATTATAGCCAAAATTGGAAATAAGCACTTTATCCTAGAATTTCAGCAGATTGGCATCGACTGCATCAGCAATAAGCTTACTGTTTTACTAAAAATCTTACAAACATTAGGTTTGTTTTTTTTTTATCGCTGCACTGGATTAAATTATTAGAATTTAATGGCCTAGTTTACACAAATCACTTGATACGCGTATTAAATAGTAAACTAGTAAATTAGTTTGATTGGCTGATCAGCTCAAATATACTATTTGATACGCGTATCAAGAGATCGGTGTAAACCAGGCCACTATCTTTCACTAAATTTTGAACATATACCTATTTCACTTTAAGTACAGAGAGTTGTATCGTATAGATCAAAGGAGAAGCTGAAGACATCTACTCTCCCTCATCGGAGGGATACAACCACACAAAAAAAGTACAGAGAGAGTACATACATATCGATCATTTGTTACGACATAACTCAAAAATTGTCATTTTTTAACTGTTTGCAAAAGAAGGGTGAGAATTCAATACACTGAATGAAGAGCTAATATATAGCTAGATATTTTTGTTTCTCTACAATCATCAGTTATTGCACCAAAATCGCATTTAAAAATAATATTCCTAAATTTTAATGATTCAAAACATTCAAACTCATTTTTTAGAAAATTTTGTTTTCTGAGTTATTTCTGAGTCATTGTTTGTAGCAAATGAGTGATATAGTTCAGCTATAAAAACACAGACCTGTTATGTGACGATAGACCTGTTCGTTTTAGTTGCTTCTTGTACAGTTCTTCTTTCCTCTTTCTCTTTTCATGTTGGAGAGAAAAAAGAAAAGATAAACTGTGCAAGAAGTTCAGCTAAAACGAAAAAACCTAATGTATTAAAATAAATTTATTGAAATCAAACATTTGCATTTCATAGATTCTGTTCGATTTCTGCTGCCAATCTGCATGACTTGCAAATCCGCTTGATTATTTGCCATTTTGTTGTCAAACTGCTATATTTCCGCCAGTATCCTGCCGATTATTTTACACACATCATATCATCTAAAAAGTTCTTTTGCAAAAATTTTTAACGGGCACTTTGTAATTGTTTGTTTTCGATGGTCTTTCTTGGTGTGACTAAATATTTGAATACCTTTCCATTTTACTCTGATATCACAAGTAGCAATTTTTTCTTTGCTGTGACGTAAACTTACGTTTTTTTCGTAATGTTTTGTCCAATTCTCTCTTTCTTCCTTGCCAATTCCAACCATAAACCATGATATAAAAAGAAAGATATAAGCACAGTATTACCACAGTCACCCATATAGTATAACGTATAACTAGTAGGGACACTTAAGAGATCCTTAAGTAAGAGATTGGAACCTCTATGAAGTTGGACGGACAACTTCAACGTATCGAACTTTCATTAATTGGAATCGATTGGTGGTCGTTTGGTGGTCTTTGGTAGTCTAGTCCGATCGTTTGGTGGTTAGTCGTTTTCCTGTAAAATAAAAATGAAATTTCCGGTGTGAAGTTAGCCGGACAATTTTTATTTTTCAACCAATTTAACTTTTTTATAGCTCATTCGACGCGGAATCGTTTGGTGGTCACGAATATCACCGGTAAAACGTTTGGTGGTCAACCGTTTTCCCAGAAAATAGAAAAAACCGTATGCGCATAATGCCGTAGTCGGAACAATTGTATTTATCACCCAAATTGACTTTGATAGGGCTCAATCGACGCGGAATCGTTTGGTGGTCACGAATATCGTCATTAAAACGTTTGGTGGTCAATGGTTTTCCTAACAAATAGAAAAAACCGTACTCTCACGCCATTGGTCGAATGACTCCGTGACGTTAGCTCGGTAATTTGATGGATAAACATTATTTATCAATCAAATTGACTTTCATACGGCTCAATCGACGCGGAATCGTTTGGTGGTCACGAATATCGTCATTAAAACGTTTGGTGGTCAATCGTTTTCCTAAGAAATAGATAAAACCGTACTCTCACGCCATTGGTCGTATGACTTCGTGACGTTAGCTCGGTAATTTGAGGGATAAACATTATTTATCAATCAAATTGACTTTCATACGGCTCAATCGACGCGGAATCGTTTGGTGGTCACGAATATAATCAGTAAAACGTGGTGGTCAACCGTTTTCCCAGAAAAAAGGAAAAACCGTATGCTCACGCCATTGGTCGTATGACTCTGTGCTATTAGTCAGAAAAATTGTATTTGGCACCCAAATTGACTTTGATAGGGCTCAATCGACGCGGAATCGTTTGGTGGTCACGAATATTGTCATTAAAACGTTTGGTGGTCAACCGTTTTCCTAAGAAATAGAAAAAACCGTACTCTCACGCCATTGGTCGAATGACTCCGTGACGTTAGCTCGGTAATTTGATGGATAAACATTATTTATCAATCAAATTGACTTCCATACGGCTCAATCGACGCGGAATCGTTTGGTGGTCACGAATATAATCAGTAAAATGTTTGGTGGTCAACCGTTTTCCCAGAAAAAAAAAAAACCGTATGCTCACGCCATTGGTCGTATGACTCCGTGACGTTAGCTCGGTAATTAGATGAATAAACATTATTTATCAATCAAATTGACTTTCATACGGCTCAATCGACGCGGAATCGTTTGGTGGTCACGAATATCGTCATTAAAACGTTTGGTGGTCAATCGTTTTCCTAAGAAATAGATAAAACCGTACTCTCACGCCATTGGTCGTATGACTTCGTGACGTTAGCTCGGTAATTTGAGGGATAAACATTATTTATCAATCAAATTGACTTTCATACGGCTCAATCGACGCGAAATCGTTTGGTGGTCACGAATATAATCAGTAAAACGTGGTGGTCAACCGTTTTCCCAAAAAAAAAGGAAAAACCGTATGCTCACGCCATTGGTCGTATGACTCTGTGCTATTAGTCAGAAAAATTGTATTTGGCACCCAAATTGACTTTGATAGGGCTCAATCGACGCGGAATCGTTTGGTGGTCACGAATATTGTTATTAAAACGTTTGGTGGTCAACCGTTTTCCTAAGAAATAGAAAAAACCGTACTCTCACGCCATTGGTCGCATGACTCCGTGACGTTAGCTCGGTAATTTGATGGATAAACATTATTTATCAATCAAATTGACTTCCATACGGCTCAATCGACGCGGAATCGTTTGGTGGTCACGAATATAATCAGTAAAATGTTTGGTGGTCAACCGTTTTCCCAGAAAAAAGGAAAAACCGTATGCTCACGCCATTAGTCGTATGACTCCGTGACGTTAGCTCGGTAATTAGATGAATAAACATTATTTATCAATCAAATTGACTTTCATACGGCTCAATCGACGCGGAATCGTTTGGTGGTCACGAATATAATCAGTAAAACGTTTGGTGGTCAACCGTTTTCTCAGAAAATAGGAAAAACCGTATGCGCATAATGCCGGACATATCACCTCTGTGTCATTAGTCGGAACAATTGTATTTATCATCCAAATTGACTTTGATAGGGCTCAATCGACGCGGAATCGTTTGGTGGTCACGAATATAATCAGTAAAGCGTTTGGTGGTCAATCGTTTTCCTAAGAAATAGATAAAACCGTACTCTCACGCCATTGGTCCTATGACTTCGTGACGTTAGCTCGGTAATTTGATGGATAAACATATTATTTATAAATCAAATTGACTTTCATACGGCTCAATCGACGCGGAATCGTTTGGTGGTCACGAATATAATCAGTAAAACGTTTGGTGGTCAACCGTTTTCCCAGAAAAAAGGAAAAACCGTATGCTCACGCCATTGGTCGTATGACTCTGTGTTATTAGTCAGAAAAATTGTATTTGGCACCCAAATTGACTTTGATAAGGCTCAATCGACGCGCAATCGTTTGGTGGTCACGAATATCGTCATTAAAACGTTTGGTGGTCAATCGTTTTCCTAAGAAATAGAAAAAACCGTACTCTCACGCCATTGGTCGCATGACTCCGTGACGTTAGCTCGGTAATTTGATGAATAAACATTATTTATCAATCAAATTGACTTCCATACGGCTCAATCGACGCGGAATCGTTTGGTGGTCACGAATATAATCAGTAAAACGTTTGGTGGTCAACCGTTTTCCCAGAAAAAAGGAAAAACCGTATGCTCACGCCATTGGTCGTATGACTCTGCAACGTCACGAAGTCATACGACCAATGGCGTGAGAGTACGGTTTTATCTATTTCTTAGGAAAACGATTGACCACCAAACGTTTTAATGACGATATTCGTGACCACCAAACGATTCCGCGTTGATTGAGCCCTATCAAAGTCAATTTGAGTGACAAATACAATTTTTCTGACTAATAGCACAGAGTCATACGACCAATGGCGTGAGCATACGGTTTTTCCTTTTTCGGGGGAAAACGGTTGACCACCAAACATTTTACTGATTATATTCGTGACCACCAAACGATTCCGCGTCGATTGAGCCGTATGGAAGTCAATTTGATTGATAAATAATGTTTATCCATCAAATTACCGAGCTAAAACGTCACGGAGTCATGCGACCAATGGCGTGAGAGTACAGTTTTTTTTATTTCTTAGGAAAACGGTTGACCACCAAACGTTTTAATGACAATATTCGTGACCACCAAACGATTCCGCGTCGATTGAGCCCTATCAAAGTCAATTTGGGTGCCAAATACAATTTTTCTGACTAATAGCACAGAGTCATACGACCAATATGGCGTGAGCATACGGTTTTTCCTTTTTTCTGGGAAAACGGTTGACCACCAAACGTTTTACTGATTATATTCGTGACCACCAAACGATTCCGCGTCGATTGAGCCGTATGAAAGTCAATTTGATTTATAAATAATCTTTATCCATCAAATTACCGAGCTAACGTCACGAAGTACACGACCAATGGCGTGAGAGTACGGTTTTATCTATTTCTTAGGAAAACGATTGACCACCAAACGTTTTACTGATTATATTCGTGACCACTAAACGATTCCGCGTCGATTGAGCCCTATCAAAGTCAATTTGGATGATAAATACAATTGTTCCGACTAATGACACAGAGGTGATATGTCCGGCATTATGCGCATACGGTTTTTTCTATTTTCTGAGAAAACGGTTGACCACCAAACGTTTTACTGATTATATTCGTGACCACCAAACGATTCCGCGTCGATTGAGCCGTATGAAAGTTAATTTGATTGATAAATAATGTTTATTCATCTAATTACCAAGCTAACGTCACGGAGTCATGCGACTAATGGCGTGAGAGTACGGTTTTTTCTATTTCTTAGGAAAACAATTGACCACCAAACGTTTTAATGACGATATTCGTGACCACCAAACGATTCCGCGTCGATTGAGCCGTATGAAAGTCAATTTGATTGATAAATAATGTTTATTCATCTAATTACCGAACTAACGTCACGGAGTCATACGACCAATGGCGTGAACATACGGTTTTTCCTTTTTTCTGGGAAAACGGTTGACCACCAAACATTTTACTGATTATATTCGTGACCACCAAACGATTCCGCGTCGATTGAGCCGTATGGAAGTCAATTTGATTGATAAATAATGTTTATCCATCAAATTACCGAGCTAACGTCACGGAGTCATGCGACCAATGGCGTGAGAGTACGGTTTTTTCTATTTCTTAGGAAAACGGTTGACCACCAAACGTTTTAATGACAATATTCGTGACCACCAAACGATTCCGCGTCGATTGAGCCCTATCAAAGTCAATTTGGGTGCCAAATACAATTTTTCTGACTAATAGCACAGAGTCATACGACCAATGGCGTGAGCATACGGTTTTTCCTTTTTTCTGGGAAAACGGTTGACCACCACGTTTTACTGATTATATTCGTGACCACCAAACGATTTCGCGTCGATTGAGCCGTATGAAAGTCAATTTGATTGATAAATAATGTTTATCCCTCAAATTACCGAGCTAACGTCACGAAGTCATACGACCAATGGCGTGAGAGTACGGTTTTATCTATTTCTTAGGAAAACGATTGACCACCAAACGTTTTAATGACGATATTCGTGACCACCAAACGATTCCGCGTCGATTGAGCCGTATGAAAGTCAATTTGATTGATAAATAATGTTTATTCATCTAATTACCGAGCTAACGTCACGGAGTCATACGACCAATGGCGTGAGCATACGGTTTTTCTTTTTTTCTGGGAAAACGGTTTACCACCAAACATTTTACTGATTATATTCGTGACCACCAAACGATTCCGCGTCGATTGAGCCGTATGGAAGTCAATTTGATTGATAAATAATGTTTATCCATCAAATTACCGAGCTAACGTCACGGAGTCATGCGACCAATGGCGTGAGAGTACGGTTTTTTCTATTTCTTAGGAAAACGATTGACCACCAAACGTTTTACTGATTATATTCGTGACCACCAAACGATTCCGCGTCGATTGAGCCGTATGAAAGTCAATTTGATTGATAAATAATGTTTATCCATCAAATTACCGAGCTAACGTCACGAAGTCATACGACCAATGGCGTGAGAGTACGGTTTTATCTATTTCTTAGGAAAACGATTGACCACCAAACGTTTTACTGATTATATTCGTGACCACCAAACGATTCCGCGTCGATTGAGCCCTATCAAAGTCAATTTGGATGATAAATACAATTGTTCCGACTAATGACACAGAGGTGATATGTCCGGCATTAAGCGCATACAGTTTTTTCTATTTTCTGGGAAAACGGTTGACCACCAAACGTTTTACCAGTGATATTCGTGACCACCAAACGATTTCGCGTCGAATGAGCTATAAAAAAGTTAAATTGGTTGAAAAATAAAAATTGTCCGGCTAACTTCACACCGGAAATTTCATTTTTATTTTACAGGAAAACGACTAACCACCAAACGATCGGACTAGACTACCAAAGACCACCAAACGACCACCAATCGATTCCAATTAATGAAAGTTCGATACGTTGAAGTTGTCCGGCCAACTTCATAGAGGTGAGATTGGACACCGTTTAGACAACTTTTGATTGGTACTTTGATCCACCATATTGTTCAGGACAACTACCCAGCAAACACAGAATACACCGCAATTTGCTATCAAATTGCTTAAGGTGAAATTTCATGGGCAGTGAAAAGCAGCAGCAGATCGTACTGATTGGCTACAAAATAGAGAAGTTCTCGAGTTTCTAGAATTCCTCTATTTTATAGCCAATCAGTACATCTGCTGCTGCTTTTCACTGCCCATGAAATTTCACCTTTACTGGGTGTATTCTGTGTTTGCTGGGTACGAGGGAAATTTAAATTATTATTATTAAATATAATATACTTAAATAATAAATCGTTTTCTTTAAAGTTATAAAGTATGAAATTAAAACATTACAATTATAATTATATTTAACAAAATGAAAATATTTACTCTAGCGAATTAAATCAAAATTGTAACAATAATGCCAATATTGGTCGAAAATTATGTTTAGTGTAAAGAAATTGATCAAATTTATTAATGATAGTATTAATCCCGGTCTACAATAGGTGTTTTAAGCCCTAAGCCTTAAGAAATTGTTCAATCACAGTTGAATTTGAGGAGAATAATAATTGACTGTGATTGGTCAATTTCTTAAAGCTTAGGGCTTAAAACACCTATTGTAGACGGGCACTTAACGTTTTTGCTTGAAGATTTGTAACTTCAGTGCAAACAACGTGCAATTATTCAAGAAATCATACTTGTATGATACCAGCTTTATGCTAACAATAATTTATAGCAAGTAATAAAAGTTTTTTCATTAAAAAATAAACAAAAATTTTCAGGTCTAGAACGGGGATAAACTGCTTTATAATTATTTTACTCACAGCTACGCTGCTGCATCCTCAACCCAGCGACCGTCGCGTTGTAGTCAAAATAAAAAATAAATATAGCCTTTGGTCTTTTCTGCCTCTAAAGGCACAATACTATTGATACACGGCTTCCGATAGGTTGAAAATCTATTGCCTGTGATGCCAAGGTTCTTGTTGCCTAACCTAACCTTTGTATTGTGCATCCAGCTTAAAGCCCCTTGCACAATAGGCGATAGCGCTAGCTAGAGACCCTATAATAAGAGTCATACGGTAACAGGCTTTTGATTGGTCCGCCATTTCTCCTCAATTCCCGCCGAATTTTGAATCATGGTAATTTCAATCAGTACAAAATTACCTTTTTCAAAAAAGGTAAAAAAAGGCGCCAAGTACACGCGCAATGTATGTTGTAAATCTAAAAATCTAAAATGGTAGTAGCTTTATTTCTTTCTAACAAAATAATTCACAAAATTTCGTTACCTAACTCAACCCAAGTGATGATATATGTATAGTAGCTTTATTTCTCCCTAACAAAATAATTCACAAAATTGCGTTACCTAATTCAACCTAAGTGATACGTATTTCAAAAAAAGATGTGAAATTTTTAAATTGCGCCAATTGCAAAGAGAATATATACACTTTAAAAAATAATTTTGCAACTACTTTTAAAATATGAAACAAAATTGTGTTACCTAACTCAGCCCAAGTGGTATGTATCTTTGTATTCCTGAGAGTCTTTCTATCAACCCAAGTGGTAGTAGTTTTAATTTTCCTTGATAAAATTATAATATTACAAAGAATTATTTTAATCACAAAGAATTAAAGAGGTAACATTATAAAATAAAAATATTTAATTAAAATAAAATAAATAAATTTTTCTTGTAAAAAACTTGGCGCTGCTTTTTTAAGGTTTAGAACCTTTGCACAAGACTTTCGTATGGCAACGTAGTGTAACGAAACGTGGGTCAACGCACAAGAAACGTATCGGTTACGGCGTTAAGCGTCGTCTACGCAATGGCAGCAGGAGTATGCAGTAAGACGTAAACAGTAAGCTATTCTATTGACCAATCACAGTCGATTATTCTTGAATTGTAAAAATCCCATTAGTCAGTAACTTACTGCTTACGTCTTACTGTATACTCCTGCTGCCATTGTAGATGACGCTTTATACGTCAATACGTTTCTTGTGCGTTGATCTACGTTACGTTACCATACGAAAATTTTGTGCGGATGCTCTAATCGATACGTTTCTTGTGCGTTAATCCACGTTACGTTACGCTACGCTATCATACGAGAGTCTTGTGCGGAGGCTCTTATCCAGACAAATTTGCATAGCGCATAAACATAAGCGTAAGAAATTGATTGGTTTACATGTATATGTGCAAAAGGAAATAGACCAATCCATCTCTTTATGCATATGCTTATGCACCTATGCAAGTTTGTCTGGGTTGACCTTAAAAAAGCAGCGCCAAGTTTTTTACAAGAAAAATTTATTTATTTTATTTTAATTAAATATTTTTATTTTATAATGTTACCTCTTTAATTCTTTGTGATTAAAATAATTCTTTGTAATATTATAATTTTATCAAGGAAAATTAAAACTACTACCACTTGGGTTGATAGAAAGACTCTCAGGAATACAAAGATACATACCACTTGGGCTGAGTTAGGTAACACAATTTTGTTTCATATTTTAAAAGTAGTTGCAAAATTATTTTTCAAAGTGTATATATTCTCTTTGCAATTGGCGCAATTTAAAGATTTTACATCTTTTTTTGAAATACGTATCACTTAGGTTGAATTAGGTAACGCAATTTTGTGAATTATTTTGTTAGGGAGAAATAAAGCTACTATACATATATCATCACTTGGGTTGAGTTAGGTAACGAAATTTTGTGAATTATTTTGTTAGAAAGAAATAAAGCTACTACCATTTTAGATTTTTAGATTTACAACATACATTGCGCGTGTACTTGGCGCCTTTTTTTACCTTTTTTGAAAAAGGTAATTTTGTACTGATATCATGCATTTTGTAGTGATAAGCAAGTATCGGCAAAAAATTTCCATTTTTTATTTTTTAATTATTTACAAATTGACAATAACAACTAATTAAATTTTTATTAAATATATATGTATACATACATGGATCAGTTGCGCATAGTATGTGACTTCGCTTAAGGGCTGTTGTTGATTATTTCGCTTAGGGGCTGTTGCCCTGAGTAGAGAGAGCGGTAAGCGACGACGCCTAGGGGACTATCGCCCTGAGTCGCTACCTGATTGTGCGGATGCGACAGCGCCTAGAGGTGTAGACCTTGGGTCGCCTTGGCTTGACACACACTTTATTTTATGTTTAAAATTATGTCCTTTGTAAAGAGTTTAAATGTTAATCTCGAAGGAAAGGCAAAGTCTCGAGCGATTCTTCGTGGCCACGTAACCGACATGTACATCGAAATAACGAAGAATAATAGAATATCGGCCGTGACAACGAAGGATCGAAAACGCCGGAGCCACATCTAGCGAGCATTGAAACTCGTCCCTAAGATACCGAATTATTTATTTGTACATATAATTAATTGATGCACCTATAGGTGAATGTGTGTGTATGTGTCTGAGCCATCCGACAATCTCTCTTATTCGCTTTAGTTATGTCGTGCACGACGCATGTGTTTACTACATAACATACTCCCCCCGTTGAGAGGGTAACGATCAACAATAACATCCAAAGATTAATCTGTAACTTATGATACTAATACGCATTACAATGAATAGGTACGGTATCGTCTTCAGAACAAATCTTGTGACATGTGTAGATATTACGCTTATTGTTCGACCGGAATTGGGCACAGATACTTAGCAGCTCTTTTCAATTCTCCGCCAGCCGTTTTGATGGTGACAGTTCGAGCTATTCCGTCTTCACCCGGATGGAGTTTCGTGATTCTGCCTAATAACCACTGCGTGCACGGTAGATTCCTGTCCTTGATGAGCACGATAGTCCCGATGTTTAACTTCGGCCCATCTTTGATCCATTTACTGCGTGTTTGAAGTTCATTTAGATATTCGAGGTACCAACGTGCCCAAAAATCTTGTCGTACCTTCGATATATGTTGCCAGGTAGACAACCGGTTAACTGGAACACATAATAAATCTCCCTCCGGGAGGGTCGTTAATGGCTTGCCAATTAAATAATGAGCGGGTGTTAACACCATCATGTCATTCGGATCAGATGATAAGGAAGTGATCGGCCTGGAGTTTAGAATACCCTCAACTTCGATAACAAACGTGTTCAATTCCTCGAAAGTGAATAAAGAATCTCCTACCACGCGTTTGAAATGATGCTTGAAAAGCTTCACCGTTGACTCCCACAATCCACCGAAATGTGGAGCTATCGGAGGTATGAAGTGCCAAACGATGCGGTGTTCGCTAGCAAATTTGTTAATGTGGTCTTTGTGCTCTTCGGAATTGAACAACGCGTACATTTCCTTCAATTGATTATTCGCACCTATGAAATTGGTTCCATTGTCTGAGTAAATGTGTTCTGGCAGCCCCCTTCTAGCAACGAAACGTCTAAGTGATGCGAGAAAACCGTAGGACGTCAGATCACTAACAACCTCGAGGTGGATTGCTTTAATCGACATGCATACGAATACGCAAATGTATACCTTAACACGTGTACGATTGCGGTATTTCCTTTCTTTGATATAAAATGGACCGCAAAAATCAATACCGGTATTAGTAAAAGGGGGTGCTTCGCGTACACGGGCCGGTGGGAGATTTCCCATTTTATATTCGATTGGATTAGCGTCGAACCGGAAACAGCGCATACAACTACGCACGACCTTCCGAACTTGATTACGGCCGTCTAACAACCAGAATCTTTGTCTCAGGAGATACAATGTGGTTTGGATGCCCGCATGGTGATGTGTTTCGTGAATTTCGCGTATAATAAGATCCGTTACATAGTGCCGGCTTGGCAATAGAATCGGATGTTTTTGTGAGAATGTCAGATTTGTCTTCTGGAGACGCCCTCCAACTCGAATTAAGTCGTTCTCATCCACAAACGGGTTTAAATTAACTATTTTACTCTTGTTTATCGAATCCTTGTTTTTAAGCCTTTTGATTTCAGTGAAAAAACAAGCGGCGTGAAGAATCCTTAATATTCGTATTTCTGCTTCGTTAATTTCTTTCGCACATATCGCTCCAATGTATTTGTTAGTAAGTCGAAAACGAAGACAATATGCGATGACACGAAGTAGCTTAGAGTATGAAGAGTACCTCTCGAAAATATTGAAGTCGTTAGATATTGATGACAAACAAGTATTCCTTTTTAACTCGGGTATTTCAATCGCTCGCATGATCTCATTAGGCCATGCACATTCATCCTCTAAAAGCCACGAAGGTCCCTCAAACCACGTCTGATTTTGTAAAAATATGAGAGGTAGTTGACCTCTTGACACCGCATCAGCAGGGTTATCCCCCGATTTAACATGACGCCATTCGATAGAATGAGTGAGCTCGTGAATTTCTACGATTCGATTCGCGACATAAGTCTTGAGTAGGTGAGATGGTGTGTTTAACCAATGTAGTACAATTGTCGAATCGCACCAGAAAATAATTTTGTTGAACGCGATATTTAGAGCATCATACGTTTCGCGATACAATTGAGCCAGCAATAACGCGCCGCATAGCTCAAGTCGCGGTATTGTAACAGTCTTCAACGGTGCGACCCGAGACTTGGCGCATAGTAATCTAGTTACGGTGCCTTTATGTTTTCCGACCGAACGTATGTACAAACATGCACCGTAACCGAGGTTGCTCGCATCGCAGAACCCGTGAAGTTGAACGTCACCATAATCTTCTACAAATAATTTGCGATTGAAAGAAACCCGATCCATCAATTGCCATTGTCGAACAAATTCCGACCATTCGGTGTATATGCTCTGTGGAACGGATTCGTCCCAATGTAGCCCGCACCGCCACACATCTTGCATTAATTTTTTAGCATGAAGAACAATAGGACCCAATAAACCCATTGGATCGAAAATTTTCGCAATTTCTGACAGTACGTTCCGTTTTGTTAATCTATCCGTGATCTTGATCGGATAAGCCGAATAATATATTTTATCGTCCTGCGTGCTCCATGATACACCTAATGTTTTTAGGGAACGATCCGTGTTAAGTACAAAATTTGCGTGTAAGGCGTTGGAAGCTAAGTCGCTAATAATACGCTCATCGTTAGAAGCCCATTGCCTAATGGAAAAACCACCGCGAGCAAGTAGCGTGATTACCTCGTCTCTAATCGCCCGAGCTTCGTCAACGGTTCCGGCACCTGATAACAAGTCATCCACGTATAAATGTGACTTGAGAATTTTAGCTGCTCTAGGGTATGTGTGACATTCGTCGTCAGCGAGCTTCTGAATGGTTCGTATAGCAAGAAACGGCGATGAAGAAACTCCGAATGTAAGTGTATTAAGCTGGAATGTTTCCACATTACCGCCTCTACGCCACAGAATACGCTGATATCGACGATCGTCTTCGTGTACGAGTACTTGACGATACATTTTCTCGATATCTGCGGTAATAACATAATTATAAGTCCGGAACCGAATCAAGTGCGAGAAAAGTTTATCTTGGATAGTGGGACCTACCATTAACGTATCATTTAAGGAAACACCGTTACTCGTCTTAGCCGATGCATCAAACACTACTCGTACCTTGGTGGTGTGGCTCGAATCTTTAATCACCGCATGATGAGGCATATAATATCCATTCTCACAAGGAGCCTCTACCAGAGACATATGCTTTAAATTTAAATATTCTTCTAACACCTTAGTATATTCGATCTTTAATGTCGCATTCGCATCAAGTTTACGTTCTAATGCCGATAAACGTTTAAGCGCAATAATCTTCGATTCGCCAAGACGTTTATTTATTTTGCGAAACGGCAAACGAACTATGTAACGCCCATCATGACTCCGAGTGACGGTATTCGTAAAGTGTGCTTCGCATGTAATTTCCTCCTCCGATTTCGGTTTGTCTCTCGTAATTTCTTCGATCAGCCAGAATTTCGCTATTTGATTTTCTAAGTTCGTTAAATAGCATTTCGACGCACACGATGGAGATTGTAAGGACGTGCTACCGGCTATTACCCAACCCAGACGCGTCTTTTGTAAATATAGATCACAACCTTCATGGGATAAATTAATCTGACCGACTGAGAACAACGACAATGTAGCCCCTGAACCGATTAATAAGTCGACCGGACGTGGAAGATGGAATTCTGGATCCGCCAAATTAATGTTCGAGGGTATTCCGATCGAATTCCGCGGGAAGATCTCCGACGGAATCAAATCCGTAATAGCTGGAATCGTTAAGCATGTAAGATCCTTGCAAAAACTATCGCGTATAGACTGTATGGTAATTTGCACTATGCCTCTAGATACGGTACTCATAGAGTTAATCGCGCCAATCGGTAACGAATGTGCCATTACATGAAGATCTAATTGTTTCACGATGGACTCGGAAATGAAGTTTGCGGTAGCGCATGTATCCAACAAAGCACGACATTTAATAAGCTTTCGTTTGCGATCACGAATGTATACTAATGCACTCGTTAGTAATTGAGGACCAGATACTTGTGATATTGACGTGAGGCTCGTGGCTCTGTCGGGAACCGAATCGGCTAGTCATTCAGTTTGTGTATTTTCAGATTTCGTAGTATTTGATTTGTTTGTAGCCGCGTATTTATCGAGGTGTAAAAGTGTGTTGTGTCGTTTTTGGCAAATCGTACAATTAGAAAATTTACAAGGGGTATCTCGATGGGATCTTAAACAATTGTAACAAATCTTAGCATTTTTAACCGTCTCAATACGTTTATGTACTGGCAATTGTTTAAATTTGTCGCATAAATAAAGTGGATGACGTTTAACCTTGCATGCTATGCAATTACGCGTGTTTGACGAATTTAATACGAAAGCTTTATTTGAGAAGTTGCTGCGTTTCTTCTTAACCGGAATTTCATCTTTACCTTTCTCTTGTTCCGATATTTTCGATCTTTCACGTTTAGAAGCACAAACTGCGGTTTTATATAAAAATTCATACAATAGATCCAGATTCGGAAATTCGTCTCTCTCAAGAGTCGCTTCCCATTTTTCCAACGTATTCTTCGGCAATTTACTTTCCAAAAGATGTACAATTATTTCCGGGCTGAGCGAAACTCCTAAAGCATTTAACGACGCGACGTGTTGTTGAGCGTCATCCGCGAGCTTAGATAAACCACTAGTAGTTTCCTGATCTATCGCGGGCAAATTAATAATCAATGAAAGATGACGTGAGATTAAAATCCGCTTAACCTCGTAAGAGCGTTCTAGTAATTCCCATGCCTTAGCATAATTCATCCCGTCGATCGCGAAAATCTTAATTTTGTTAGCGGCTTCAGCGATTAATGCTGATTTTAGGTAATGTAATTTATCTACATCCGATAAATCCGCTTGCGAGCCGATCATATTTTGAAATGCGTTCTTGAACGATAACCAATTCTCATATTTACCGTCAAAAGTCGGTAAAGGAGCCTCGGGTAATTTGAACCGCCGTTTCTTGACAGAAGTTACGGATACTGCATTTTCGCTTCGAATTTCCTCGTTTGTTGTACCTGCGCTCGCCTCTGATATACTCGCTGTATTCAAAATATCCTCAATCTTACCAGCGAGGGAATAGAACCGATCTTGAATGTTAGTGAACTCCTCTAGATGTCCATCACTCGGATCTAAGACTATAAGTTCATCATTAAAATCTTCGAATGCGTGATACAAGACCGTTAAACGGTTAATTCGCAATCTTAAATTGGCGTTATTAAAGCTACCTTTGTCGAGGATGTTCGCCAAATTGGTTATCTGAGACTTTAAGGTAGTACGTTTTTGCGTAAGAAGTTTAATTCTATCGGACATGATTATAACATTCGCGAAAAATAGTTTCGATACAAATGAACAAACTTACGTTTAAATAGCCGTCAAGTGTAGTTAAAACTTAAATTCTGTATGTGAGTTGTTTACCTCACAGGAGGCACCAAAATGTTATGTGATCAGTATAGATATTACTCATATCTACGCCGTATTTTCGTCTTGAGCCTTATTTAATGTGTGATTAATAAATACAGAAAACAGTTGAAAAGATCGTTTTAATAAAGAATGTAAACGTTAAACATTAAAGCAAAAAATGACAATTAAGAAGAGAACGCAAATACGTATACATACATGGATCAGTTGCGCATAGTATGTGACTTCGCTTAAGGGCTGTTGTTGATTATTTCGCTTAGGGGCTGTTGCCCTGAGTAGAGAGAGCGGTAAGCGACGACGCCTAGGGGACTATCGCCCTGAGTCGCTACCTGATTGTGCGGATGCGACAGCGCCTAGAGGTGTAGACCTTGGGTCGCCTTGGCTTGACACACACTTTATTTTATGTTTAAAATTATGTCCTTTGTAAAGAGTTTAAATGTTAATCTCGAAGGAAAGGCAAAGTCTCGAGCGATTCTTCGTGGCCACGTAACCGACATGTACATCGAAATAACGAAGAAGAATAGAATATCGGCCGTGACAACGAAGGATCGAAAACGCCGGAGCCACATCTAGCGAGCATTGAAACTTGTCCCTAAGATACCGAATTATTTATTTGTTACATATAATTAATTGATGCACCTATAGGTGAATGTGTGTGTATGTGTCTGAGCCATCCGACAATCTCTCTTATTCGCTTTAGTTATGTCGTGCACGACGCATGTGTTTACTACATAACAATACAGACAATGTGATTATTCCTTATCCACTAATTATTAAATTTTCAAATAAGTAATTATTTATGTATTAAAAACACATGAAGAATATAAAACGGTGCGAAACTGGAAACTACTGGAACAGATTCGGGTCTGGACTAGTTATTTATTGGTTGGATTCCTTGACTGCTTGAACAGATCGACTAAGAAAAAGTTTATTATAATGGACCATTTTCCCGAAAATATTACATACATGGATCCAACTTGTATCAAACCTATGAATATTAATACGTGATTATAATCGATATAATTGTATATATTTATTTTTGTTCAGTTATCTTCAAGAAATGACAAGAGATGATACATATAATATTTGTAAATAGATTTCTGTTAGAGGATCTGATCATGGATTAATATTTTAATACTGTTTCTGTATCGGAATGAATTAAAGTATGGTTTTGTATTTTCATATTGTAATTATTATATTCAAGTCATTAAACTATTCATGTATTTTTATTTTTCCTCCAAATGTTTGCGAAAACTTAACTATTTAGTAGAGCTATACAGGGTGTTCGATATAAAAGTAACCACTCGAATACGGGGGGTAGATTGGGTCAAACTGAAAAGAAAAGTCTCGTACCATTTTGCAAAATTCGCAATAGTTAACGAGTTATTAAATAAAACGTCTGAGCGAATGAGCGCACAAGGAGCGATAAAGGCGGGCCTCGGCGGCTGGCTGGGCTGGCACGGTGCCCGGCGCGCGGCGAGCGGTGGGGGTCGAGAGACGAGCGGCGAGCGGGGCGTGGCGCGGCGCGGCGAACGTCGAGCGACAGATGTTATACACCGCGGCGAAAAAGTATTAGAGCCAGCCCATACTAAACTTACGATAATTCCTTCGCGTAAACGGGATTTTGTAGTAACTTACAATAATTTACTCCGCGTAAACGAGTGAATTATCGTAAGTTACTACAGAAGTAACGCGCTCGCGTAAACGTAGTAACAGGTAGCACACGTATTGCATAGGCATTGCCGTAGCGTCTTACGCCTTAGATAATATTAATTAGTTTAGCTTGAATTATGTGTAATAGAAACATTTAATTTTAGTAAATTTAATTATTTTGCATGTCAAAGTTTACGAGGTTTACCAAGCTTTACTTTAACTTTTGTTTATGTTAGAATAACTTTAATGGTGCGTGTCCACCTGCGAGTAAAACTCTCGAGAGTAGCTCTCGAGATTGATTCTCGCAAATGGACATATTCCTGGAGAGTACCTAACGGAGAATGAATCGCAGCTCTCGGCGAGCGAACTTTTCAAGACCTACTCGCAAATCGACACGACGTTATTTTACTCTCGGAGATCAGCTCGCCAAGCTCGAACGCTGTTCGTATTTTGAGAGCTACATGTTGAGAGTAAAAACCGAGATGGCAAAAGTTTGTTCCTTTGATGACACAAAGGAACTTATTGAATAATGCGGAAATCATGAACTATTGTAGAATACTACTGTGACAGAAATAAAAAAAATTTTAAAATTTTTATGTTCTGCGAATAAAGTGCGAAAAAAATTCATAATTTAAAGAATTAGATAAGAATATTTTAATACATTTTCTAATTACTTGGTCAATAATTAGTTACACTTTAGTTTTACATAATACTTTGCACGTTTTAGTTACAGTGCTGAAATTAAATACATTTTTACATCGCGAATTAAGTACATTTAAAAAAATGTAAGACATTTAAGAATATATTAAAAATATTGTTACCTAATTCTTTAAATTATGAATTTTTTTCGCACTTTATTCGCAAAACAAAAATTTTAAAATTTTTTTATTTCTGTCACAGTAGTATTCTACAATAGTTCATGATTTCCGCATTATTCAATAATTAAGTTCCTTTGTGTCATCAAAGGAACAAACTTTTGCCATCTCGGTTTTTACTCTCAACATGTAGCTCTCAAAATACGAACAGCGTTCGAGCTTGGCGAGCTGATCTCCGAGAGTAAAATAACGTCGTGTCGATTTGCGAGTAGGTCTTGAAAAGTTCGCTCGCCGAGAGCTGCGATTCATTCTCCGTTAGGTACTCTCCAGGAATATGTCCATTTGCGAGAATCAATCTCGAGAGCTACTCTCGAGAGTTTTACTCGCAGGTGGACACGCACCATTAAAGTTATTCTAACATAAACAAAAGTTAAAGTAAAGCTTGGTAAACCTCGTAAACTTTGACATGCAAAATAATTAAATTTACTAAAATTAAATGTTTCTATTACACATAATTCAAGCTAAACTAATTAATATTATCTAAGGCGTAAGACGCTACGGCAATGCCTATGCAATACGTGTGCTACCTGTTACTACGTTTACGCGAGCGCGTTACTTCTGTAGTAGCTTACGATAATTCACTCGTTTACGCGGAGTAAATTATTGTAAGTTACTACAAAATCCCGTTTACGCGAAGGAAAATCCCGTTTACGCGAAGGAATTATCGTAAGTTTAGTATGGGCTGGCTCTAATACTTTTTCGCCGCAGTGTATAACATCTGTCGCTCGACGTTCGCCGCGCCGCGCCGCGCCCCGCTCGCCGCTCGTCTCTCGACCCCCACCGCTCGCCGCGCGCCGGGCACCGTGCCAGCCCAGCCAGCCGCCGAGGCCCGCCTCTATCGCTCCTTGTGCGCTCATACGCTCAGACGTTTTATTAATAACTCGTTAACTATTGCGAATTTTGCAAAATGGTACGAGACTTTTCTTTTCAGTTTGACCCAATCTACCCCCCATATTCGGGTGGTTACTTTTATATCGAACACCCTGTACATGTAGCTAATATATATTAATTATAAAATAGATTTTAATATATATATAATCAGCTGTTTTTTATAATGAATCAATTGTACGATGAAACAAAGTTATTTATCTGGTTATAATATTTACAGTCCTTGAATCTGAATCCTTTAAACAAAATTGGACAATTCGTTGAATCTAAGATCAGATTTTAGCTTTCTTCCTATTTTTATCCGACACTGTATACTTGTCGTAACTTTTCGTTGGATCAAAAGGTTCCCATCTACTCGCTGGAAAAATGTGTTTGTTCCTCTCGTACCATAATCTAATGAGAAAAACATAAAAGAGAATTATACAAAGTATTCTTTTAATAATAAATACCTAAGTAAAACTTTTCCGACATGTGATTCCTCGGTTTCGACAGAAGCATCGTGCTTAATACGAATATCATCGTGAACGTCAAATGTGAACAGAGGCCCGCTCTTTCCTCGTGCCTAATCGCAATATTACATACATTAAAATAACATGCCAACATTGTGATATTGCTTCATAAGTTTTATCATTTAGTATATTTATCTTAGTTACAATAAAATTAGTTATAGTTGCAGTAAAACGTATGATGGTGCGGTAATATAAGATTCTCCTTGACATACATTAACTGATCTGCCATTACTGTTTTAAGCTCGCTGAATTCACGCCTCAGAACTTCTAAACATCTCTGAAGAACCTAATAGATAGAATTACCTGTGTGTAAAAATTTAATTTATGCAGCAGAACATTATATATCATGCCAATGTTACTCCAAAAGTGACACTGGAGTATTTTAATAACTTAAACGTTCTCTAAACCACTGAGACATTCACCTTTCTTCATTATAACACTCCGACGATGGTCAGATCCATCCCAATAACTGAATGTGATCTCAATTTCTTCTTCCTTCAACGCGTTCTGCTTTCTACCCCATTCTTGTCTCAATTCTTCCCTAAGTTTATTTTCCTCCTCGTCCCTTTCGATAATTCCTTCGCGTGTAAACGGGATTGATCTCCTCGGCATCAGCTCCCTGCCGTCAATATATACCTGTGAACAGGCTCCTTGATCTCCTCGGTATCAGCTCTCTGCTGTCAATATGTAATACCTCTACAAAGTAAAAATGTATTGTATAATCAGAATACTAGCAACGTGCACAACTTCATTTGAGGTTATAATTGGGTACAACATTCATCGCACGATACTGTTATAATTGCAAATCGGAAACGTACCTCGAGTCCAGCTCTTCTGCGATCAACGAAGTCGGGATCGAACGTGTCAGTCGTCACTTTCTGCCAAGCGTAGAGAACCTTCTTTTCCGGCAGCGGTGGTAACACGATGTAGGGATACGAAATCTCGGGATAAGCACGAAGCAATTCAATTTTCAATTCAGTATATCGCCGGCACGGTGTTACTGCCGTTTCGCGTACGCGCGTATGCGCGCGTTGTCGCACCTTATACCTCGCGACAGCGTGCGGCTCGTGCAAACGTTAACGCGCGGCCGCAATCGCGCGGCAGAAACGCCTCGTGTGAACAGGCTCCTTGATCTCAGTATCAGCTCCCTGCTGTCAATATAAAAAATAATATAATAGGTTAAACCTGTATGTATAAACACTCACGTAAACGTAGTATAAACAGTAAATAAAATAGTACAAGTATAACAGTAATATATAGAATAAGATAATTATAGGATAATTACATAAAACAATTACCTTGAATTAATTGTCGCGTCGCGTAAAGAGTCACGGTCGGTCTCGCTCCGCGCGTACTACCGTGTCTCTCTCGAGATAGGTTATAACTGATGAACTGACTGACACCTGACACTCTGACAGCGCGCTAAACGAACGCACTGTCTGCACTGCACTGCACTGCGATACTAACGCTGGTAGCCGCCAGTGTCGAAAAAGTGAAAGTGACGTTCTCTGTTTGTTACATGTATGTTATAATGAATGAGAGCGGTTGACGTAGAAAGTATCTTAAAAAAAATTTTTGACATTTGGACTTTGCGTCGCAATATCTCCGCTCGTAGGGCACGTAGCGGAATATTATAAGAGAAACCCCCCCCTAATTGGACCCCAAGCTATCGATCAAGCCTAATTAGAACTTGATCCGTTCACTCGTTATCGAGATCTCGTACGAGATCAACATCTCGTATACTCGCAACCCGTCGCGTCGCGTAAAAGAGTCACGGTGCGGTCTCGCTTCGCGTGTACTTGGCGCGAGACACTACCGTGTCTCTTGATAATCGCAAATTTTAACAACACAATTAAAAAATAAACGTTTTATAGAGTAAAAATATTGTTAATATAGTAGTTTAATTATAAATCTTTATATTATATTTATGTAAAATTTAAAAAAATAATTCAATAAATCTGTTCATTATATTTTGTATGTTATATATCTACACAAGTATCTGCTGTTTAAATGTTCTGTGTATTTATGTTTTTATATTGAATTGTTTATAAAAAATAATAAAATGTAAAGAAAAGATAGAATAAACGGAAATTTTAAAAGTATTATAAAATTATTTATTGAACATGCATTGCCATACTTTTGCTATCGTATCTCTTGCTTAATGTGCTACACTTTTTCTTATTAAAAACTCAATCTAAATACGACAAATCGACTTATTATTTTTTTATGTAACTGGTGATAATTCAAAATATGATCGGTCTTAACCTTATTAAATTTATCTATTAAAAAAGATTTCAAATCTTTTATATTATCAAAATATTTCGAATAATGACGGAACATTTGTTCTAATTTCCAAAATAATATAAATGTTTTTATATTAAGAAAATATAATGAATTTGTTGTGTAACTTTTTACCCTGGTAACCATTCCTTTGCAATTCTGCTGTAAACTGCACGAAAAGTCGTGCACTAACTTTCGGGCAGATCATGCGTTTTCTATTTCCAACTTTGACTATTTTTCTGTTGGCAGAAACTTGCTCTCGTCGTAGTGCAACAGAATTGTGGAAGATATGTGTATGCATTTACATATAGCAGAATAGTGCAAGAAATGCGGCAGATGCTTGCGCAAATCGCAGTGCAACATAATCGCGCCAGATTTGTAGCAGCGCCTACTGCTACCCATACAGCACAAAATATTTTTAAAATATTTTTTAGAAAGATTAAAATAATTTACAAAAATATTTTTTATATTTATAGCACCGCAGTGGTGTTGGGTAAGCCTTGCGTTGTATTGCTGGCGAAGATTGTCGCGAATGTCATGATTTTGCTTCGCGCTTCGCCGGAGGCCTGCTTATATTAGATCCCAACTTAAATTTACTTGCGAGTTAGTTGTACCATTACGCGCCGCCTAGCGGCATCGTTGCAAACTAGCACATACAGCAGAATTCAACAAGAATTACGGCAGATGTTTGCGTAAAGAAGTAGAGCAGCAGAAATACAAATGATTTTGGCAGAAATAAACAAAACAAGGCAAATGAGAGCTCGTTCGCGACGATGGACGGGCGACAGTAATAAAATATTACAAATTGAATAAAATATATATAATAAAGTAAACGTTTTGGTCCTTGGTTTGGACCCTCCTCAGTACATATAGCTGGTTGAGTGAATTGCAGTGGTCACAAGTAGTAAAAAATGCAGTTATTCCGCTCTCCGATTATGAGAGTGTGGATCTCGTATCCTCAACGTGACTGTTACCTTAATTCCATAAAAAGAAATAAATTAAACAAATATATATAGTCATACCTTAAAAAGTGATCACAAGAGTTACCTGACAGTCAAATTGATAAGATATACGACACCATCTCTCCGCGTAATACAATAAGTATTACGCGGCATTTTTGACTACTTGTGACCACTGCATTTCACTCGACCAGCTATATCTACTGAGGAGGGTCCAAATCAAGGACCGAAACGTTTACTTTATTATATATATTTTATTCAATTTGTAATATTTTATTACTGTCACCCGTCCATCGTCGCGAACGAGCTCTCATTGACCTTGTTTTTTTTTTATTTATCGTTATTGAGAGCGTTATCTTTGTTATTTTGGCAGAATATACCGTACATCTGATTTATCAATCAAACATTTTTCGAAATTCGTAACGCCAAAATGGACCGTATGGCCTACATCTCACAGCACGAAGCTATAACAGTTTCACAATCTCCACTTAACTTACCAGTAATTATTTCTATAAATATTTATAACATAAATTAAAAACAACTTTAATAATATTGATGATAATTATTTACACTTTATTTTAAAATATTTATTATAATTTTTTAGATACTTTTATTTTCCGGACATTATAATATTTACAAAATATTCAACGTATATATTTCCAAAATATTTAAATCTTTTTTATAAATATTTTATAAATATTTTATAAATATTTTGTGCTGTCTGGGAGTTTAGCGCGCTCGACTGTTCTTTTTCTGACGGGTAGATGCTGGACCGCTTTTTTCGCATTTCTGTCACTCGGATCTATACGGCAAAAACAACAATTTAAGCGACATTATACACTTGTGAAATTTTGCTGCAAATATGTTTCAAGAGTCTAGCACACTCGACTGCTCTTTTTCTCACGGGCAGATGCTTGCACGTTCTTTTCACGTTTCTGCCGGTCGGATCTGTACGGCAAAAACAACAATTTAAGCGACATACACTTGTGAAATTTTGCTGCAAATATGTTTCAAGCGTCTAGCACACTCGACTGCTCTTTTTCTCACGGGCAGATGCTTGCACGTTCTTTTCACGTTTCTGCCGGTTGGATCTGTACTCAAGAGATACTTCCATATTGTTTTCACATTTCTGCTACATGTTTACTTTTAACAAATAGTATAAAATTTCACCAGTAGCTTCTTACAGCAGACTACTGCAATAGTACAGTAAGTACTCGTTCAATCACAGATATTATGCACTTTTGTCGCAATTCTGGACTGATTTCTTGCGCACTTCTTCGGGACGCATCTGAACTAGCAAACTGGTTACCAGGGTACGTTTCAATTTTATTTGGATCCTTTTCAATGATCATATATACATTAAATCATCAAAAGGAACAAACACTTAACGCAATGCAGTATCATTGTTTATCTTAAATCAATAATGATACTGCGTTGCAAATGTTTGATTTTTTTATTTAATGTATATACCATTGAAATATGGATCCGAAATAAATTGAAACATATGATTATATATACTGTAATATATTCCATCTCGTCAACTATGAATATATAATTGCGTATTTTTTACTGCAAAAGCTTCAATGGCCTTATTTATTTTATTTTATTTGGATGTAATTTGTTTGAGTCTTTTTATTTTATTTTGTATTATTAAACATTAATATTTTATATTAAATATTTAACATGCAGGCTTTCAAAAGATGCTACATTTGCATTGTGTGAAAATTTACGACCACATGTGCCAGAAGCTAGGAGAGAGACTGCTATTCCACTAGAATTAAAGGTAAAATTAAATGAACTTTATATTGTATTATAATGAATACATAAATGATTGTATTAAATGCATACGTAATAAATTAAAGTCATGTGTTATCAATATTTTTAACATAACATTATATTTCTAACATTTTAATTATTATTCTATTATAATTTTTTAGGTTTTAGCAACATTACACTTTTTAAGTTCAGGCTCATATCAAAGAAAAGTTGGGCAAGACTTTTTCAGTTGTATGTCTCAATCCTCTATGAGTGAGGCAATTAATTTGATTGTAAATGCAATCAACATAATAATGCCACAATGGATAAAATTTCCAGTACAGCCTGATCATATTCGTGTCATTCAGGAACAGTAAGAATTAATTATTATTTTGTTATTTCTTATATAAAATAAATAATAGTTCACATAATACAGGTAAAAGACAAAAAAAGGAAGACTAAAAATCTAATAATTTTAAATTCAATATAAAATTAACATCTAGCAATGTTTTTTAGGTATGATCAAGTAATAAAGTATTAAAATTAAAGAACCTAGTCCATTGTGCTGCATGTCCAGGGGGAGTTTTTTAGTGGGTGCAAGCCCCACACAGTCCCTGAAACCGAGTCAGGGCAGTGCGCGAGGCATTTTTTTCCCCCTTCGGAAACAAAAAAAATGTTTTTTAGGTACTGGATTAATACCAATTTCCCAGGCGTTATAGGAGCTGTAGATGGGACACATGTGGCAATTTGGCCCCCTGACAAAAATAGAGAACATCTCTACATAAATAGAAAATTGTATCACTCATTGAATGTTATGATTGTAAGTGACAATTTAATAATAGATATACCAATCTACTTTTATATAATAATAAAAAAAAAAATAATTTTTCAAATTATGTGCAATTACTGATTTTGTTTCAGGTCAGCGATTATTATGGAAACATATTGGCAATACTAGCAAGTCATGGTGGTCGAACTCACGATGCTAGAGTATGGAGTTCATCACAATTATCGAGATATATGTTAGAGAAAAATATCAAAATGGAAGAAGAAATGTATGGCTTTTAGGTACATATACAAATTATATCTATTTCATAATCTCAAAATTTTAATTCCATCAAGATTTACATTATTACATATTACATTAAAATTTTTTTACTTATAGGTGATTCTGGTTATCCGTTATTGCCATATCTGATGACACCAAAACGGATATATACACGTATAATATAAGATATAAGAGTAACTACCTGCGAATTCTGGCACGTAATGTAAAGCTCTCTCTTTTCGTAAGCACCTCCATCGACCTTTTAATACTCGGATGGTCCTTTTAACTGAACAACGTGCTTTTACATGAGCATCCGTGTATGATGCACCTGGAGATCCTGGTTCTTGATTCCGTTTTGGTGTCATCAAAAGTAAGTGACAATTTAAGAGGAAAATATTTTTGCATCACAAATAATCAATATCAATAATCAATACTTCATTATTTCAGCACTTATCGTAAATGCAGCATGCGTGCTGCACAATATTGCAAAGCAATATAACATTGAAGATCCCTTATAGAAATTTAATACTGTAAGTGATTTTTTGGCTAGTGATTAATCATTTAAAAGCACTATTAAAAGCACTATTAACAGTGCTTTTAATAGTGTTTTTAAGTGATTAATTACTAGCCAAAAAATCACTTACAGTATTAAATTTCTATAAGGGATGTCGAAGCATACATGGAAGAAGATATTGAACAAGATATTGAGGATATAATAGAGGATAATTTACGTGCAGATTTACGAAGGAATGGAAATAATGTTCGAGAAACACTAATACGACGATATTTTACATAAAAATGTATCTATATTTCAAACATAAAATAAACTATTATCTATAGTAATGTACATATTTATGTAGTATTTATTTATACGTATAAGAAACACTTATATATACTTTATTAAGAAATAGTTTTGGACATCGAACACATTTAACTTATGCTGGATACAAAAATTAAATGGAAAAATTACACAATACTTATTGCACAATACAATAAATATTATAAGAAAAAATTAAACAAACATATACTCCTAAACAAAACATACAATTTCTACTTATACAATTTCTAAATAAAAATATTTTTATTCTAAGAAAAAGTATTTATATGAGATCTGTAAATGTTAATTATCACAATATTTTCATTTTTTTGTTTAAAATATTTTTTATCTGCAATATATTAATACTCTTCTATTTTTAATTAAAATTTTATTTTTGCTTTCAACATGTTGCAGTTATTTATGTTAAAATAAAAACTAACTTTCATTAAAATAATAAAACAAATCACAGAAAATATTGACATATTAATTAATAAAATAAAATAAAATTTGTCTTATTATAGATACATATAGTAAATACCACAGATTAATAGACAGATTAGCCAATGGCCCCTCAAAAAGTCGAGACCAGCATTTCCGTGCTTTGATTACCGACACACTTTGCCCCTTACCGAACAGACTTTGCCCCTAGGATTGAGTCCGACTAAATCACATTATAGACTTTAATTGCCCCTGGTGCACCGGAAATAACAATGCAAGTTCATATTTTTAATTTACTATGCTCAAACGATTGCTCCCTAATTGCTCCCTCAGAATCGACGATTGCTCCCCTTTTAAGATTATTATTTTTGAGATATTTAATAAAACGAAAAATTTCTAATTTTTTATTGAAAAACATATTTATAAAAACTCTATGCAACTTATAGGCATAGAACGATTGCTCTTTCATTGCTCCTTATTGTTCCATCATAATTTTAATGATTTATTGCATTTTATTGAAAAAATAACAAATTAATCATTTCACTATCGGCCGCCTATTGTAACTATGGCTCGGCAGCGCATGCGCATGCTACCATAACTATGCGCATGCGCGATGGTATCTGTTAGAGCTTTACGGATACCATAGCGCATGCGCGTATGGCTTCTGCTTTCTGCTCATGGCTCCTGCAATTTTTATGTGCTTCCATCTTAACTATTTCTCGCTTCGCTCTATTGGGATTTTTAATCGCTCCATTCGTATAATTAATTTTGTATGATATTTTAGCAGAGAACTGTTTATTTTCTTGGAAAATACATTTCTCACAGTCTTCTGCAAGTATATCCAACATAAAACGATTGCTCCTTAATTGCCCACCTGTCAGCATTGTGCATGAGCCCTTATTGACGTTAGGCTTAGTTTTCCACGCGTCGCGTCATCTGTCGTTAAAGCCTCTTGCACAATGCCAGGCAATAGGAACAGGGAATAGAAATCAGAAATCATGTATAAATGCAGAATAAACAGTGACACAATCAATAGACACAGAGTTTCCGTCACGTTGGAAATTTTGTGCCTATTGCCTGTTGCCAACCAATCATAGCATTTAAACTTTTTAGGTTGTAATTAACGAATTTTTGGTTATTTCCTGTTCCTATTGCCTGTTGTCTGGCATTGTGCAAGGGGCTTTAGGGGCGCAACACAATACAAGCAATAGAAATAAAGAATAGGAACAGAATGCATTGATACACGGCTTCCGATAGGTTGAAAATTTATTGCTTTGTGTTTTGCATTATGTTTACGCCTGAACGGTATCAACCAATCAAAATTTTTTATGAGTGCGTTTCACTTAACGTCCGCAACGTTCTTAAAGGCCCTTGCACGTAACAAAGTTTTAGTCATAATCGTAAGGCTGTAAACAATTAATAGACCAATCACAGTCGATTATTCTCCTCGCGCTTGAAGAATAATTGAGTGTGATTTGTCTTATTTTCTTACGGCCTTACGATTAAAATTAAAACTTTGTTAGGGCTGGTTTATAATAGCCGTAACCGTTGATTTAAGCCGTAATCTTTAAGAAATTGACCAATCACAGTCGAATGTGAGAAGAATAATCGACTGTGATTGGTCAATTTCTTAAAGATTACGGCTTAAATCAACGGTTACGGCTTATTATAAACCAGCCCTTACGTGCCATGGCCTTAAAGCGAGAAACACAGACTTTTGCATAAACGCATAATACGTAAGCATAAGAAAACTGATTGATCTATTTCATTATGCACATACATATGGACCAATCAATTCTCTTATGCTTATGTTTATGTGGTTTGGCTCATGCAAGTTTGTGTGGATATAGCTTAAAGCCTTGGTCCACGATGCTAGAACTGCGTTCGGTTTCGGTTTAAGCCAATGAAACTGCTGCTTTACTGTAAGAGCTGCAAGTTGATTGGCTTAAACCAAAACTCGGACGCAGTTCTAACAATGTGGACACAAGGCTTAAGTGCCAATCTACAATAGGTGTTTTAAGCCCTAAGCCCTAAGAAATTGACCAATCACAGTCAATTTATTTCTCCTCAAATTCAATTGTGATTGAACAATTTCTTAAGGCTTAGGGTGCCTCCCATGCAAGACGGAATCGCGGGGAAAACGGAATCTCGGAATCATTCTGATTGGTTAGTCTCATGAGGCTAACCAATAGCCTCATGGGATTAACCAATCAGAATGATTCCGAGATTCCGTCTTGCATGGGAAGGCACCCTTAGGGCTTAAAACACCTATTGTAGTCATTGTAGATGGGCACTAAGGCCGAGTTTTCACTGAGCGCGTCACGCGTCGCGTCATCACAAGTTAACCAATCAACACATCCCATTTTATTACATTACTTGTGACGGGATCAAAATGGAATGTTTTGATTGGTCGCGACGGATAAGGCCCGGTCTACAATGGATGTCGGAAGTCGGAGTCGTACGAAATTGACCAATCAATTGACCATTCATTATTTTTCGACCGCAAAGGAATAATAGATTGTGATTGGTCAATTTCTTACGACTCCGACTTCCGACATCCATTGTAGACCGGGCCTAAAGCCCGGTGTCCACGATGCAAGAACTGGGTCCAAGTTTCGGTTTAAGCCAATGAAACTGCTACTTTTCTGTAAGAGCTGCAAGTTGATTGGCTTAAGCCCGGTGTCCACGATGCAAGAACTGTGTCCAAGTTTCGGTTTAAGCCAATGAAACTGCTACTTTTCTGTAAGAGCTGCAAGATGATTGGCTTAAACCAAACTTGGACACAGTTCTAGCATCGTGGACACCGGACTTTAAATCGAAACTTGGACACAGTTCTTGCATCGTGGACACCGGGCTTAACGCGATGCGTGACGCGCTCAGTGGAAACCTTTTAGGCCGAGTTTCCACTGAGCGCGTCACGCATCGCGTTATCCGTCGCGACCAATCAAAACATTTATTTATTACATTATTGTAATGGGATGTTTAGATTGGTTAAGCCCCTTGCACAATGCCAGACAACAGGCAATAGGAAAAGGAAATAACTAAAAAAATTGTTAATTACAACCTAAAAAGTTCGAATGCTATGATTGGTTGGCAACAGACAATAGGCACAGAATTTCCAACGTGACTGAAACTCTGTGTCTATTGATTGTGTCACTGTTTATTCTGCATTTATACATGATTTCTGATTTCTATCCCTGTTCCTATTGCCTGGCATTGTGCAAGAGGCTTTAACGACAGATGACGCGACGCGTGGAAACTAAGCCTAACGTCAATAAGGGCTCATGCACAATGCTGACAGGTGGGCAATTAAGGAGCAATCGTTTTATGTTGGATATACTTGCAGAAGACTGTGAGAAATGTATTTTTCCAAGAAAATAAACAGTTCTCTGCTAAATATCATACAAAATTAATTATACGAATGGAGCGATTAAAAATCCCAATAGAGCGAAGCGAGAAATAGTTAAGATGGAAGCACATAAAATTGCAGGAGCCATGAGCAGAAAGCAGAAGCCATACGCGCATGCGCTATGGTATCCGTAAAAGCTCTAACAGATACCATCGCGCATGCGCATAGTTATGGTAGCATGCGCATGCGCTGCCGAGCCATAGTTACAATAGGCGGCCGATAGTGAAATGATTAATTTGTTATTTTTTCAAAAAAATGCAATAAATCATTAAAATTATGATGGAACAATAAGGAGCAATGAAAGAGCAAGCGTTCTATGCCCTATAAAGTTGCATAGAGTTATTATAAATATGTTTTTCAATAAAAATTAGAAATTTTTCGTTTTTATTAAATATCTCAAAAAATAATAATCTTAAAAGGGGAGCAATCGTCGATTCTGAGGGAGCAATTAGGGAGCAATCGTTTGAGCTATAGTAAATTAAAAAATATGAACTTGCATTGCCAACTTATTTCCGGT